>NC_140028.1:90413515-90436015 GCF_963513975.1 Fringilla coelebs
GTTCCAGTGCCCTCTGGGTCAAAAACCCTTTTCAAATATTCAGCCTAAACCTTCCCTGACACATCTTCAGGCCATTCCCTTGAATTCTGTCACTGGGCACCAGAGAGAAGAGATCAGTGTCTGCTCCTGCTCTTCCCCTCTCGAAGAAGTCCCAGACTGCAATGAGGTCTCCCCTCAGTCTCCCCTATTCCAGGCTGAACAGACCAATTGACCTCAGCTGCTCCTCATATGGCTTCCCCTCAAGGTCCCTCACCATCTTTGTAGTCGTCCTTTGGACTCTTTAACAACTTTATATATTTCTCATATTGTGGCATCCAAAGCTGCGCACAGGACTTGAGCTGAGGCTGCAGCAGTGCAGTGGGACAATCACTTCCCTAGACCAGCTGGCAATGGGTTGATTTTTGTTGTTTGTTTTCAAGAGAAACATAAACCTAACACCTACACTTGTGAAGCACTTTTCAATGAACTTTTAAGCTGAATGTTTTTTTGCTCATATTCCTGGCAACAGTTGTCCCTTCTAGCATCTGAGGTTGTGGTTAGACGAGATGACTGTGCCAGTCCTAAGGCTGTGGTTAGACAAGATGAATGTGCCAGGTCAAGCAGCTTGCTACTATCAAAAGGGATGAGGAGTCTGATTTCCTCCAACTTTCAGTCAAGGTACTCTGCTCCCCCATTTCCACCAAATGAGCACATGGTGCTCACTTAACCTCTTAATGAACATATGTAGTTTATTTAACTAGAAGAAAATTACTTCTTTTTTTAGATATCTTTTTTCTGGGCTAGTTTTCTGCCATGTTAGTACTCTGGACTGGCTGAACTGCACGGGCAGGAAAATGGCAGAGCCAGCAAAAGGCGCAAGGTGAAAGGAGGGGGGCCAGACACATCAGCTACTGCTGAACTCTTTCTCACCTTTCCTCAACTTATTTATTTCAGGCCTACAATAACTCAGTCTGCTACAGATAATACACACACTTCTGCAGATCCCTCATTGCCATTTTCATTTTCTATTACCTATGATTAGCAATACAAAAGGGGGCAAAATCATTTTTAGAATTTGTTTGCCTAGAAATGCACTCAGGAGCAACAGAAGGTGGTCATGAAATAATTTTTTTTAGATGGTCATGAAATAAATTATAAGAAAATTAATTATACAATTTCTCTGTTTCACAGGTTAAAGAAATATCCATCCCTGTTACATTTGAGAGGAAAAAGAATATGGGTGTCCTGTGAAAGAAAATTTTCTATCAGTCTTGCTAAACACTGAAATTTTATTAAGACAGGAGCACAATTTGGATGGACATAATCAAATTCGGTTGACACTACTGAGGGCATAATTTGGCCTGCAATTTTTTTTATAAATGGTGATGATGGAAAAGGCAAAGAAGAACCTGTGTCAGCCAATGAACAAGCAAGTCCCTGGCAGGCTCAAAATTAATGCTATTCTAGAAAACAAAGAAAGGAAAAGAGATTTAGAAAATTTCAATGAAGCCCAACTCAAACATCCTGTTATTTATTTGTTAATCTTTAAATTCACTTGACAGCAAGCGCCAAAGTGAAAGTGATGTTGAGTGCCATGACAAATTTGCTCAAATGCTTATTTTCTGAACCTTTTAGCTGAAAACATCTATATTTAATCACAGTTTTAAACTAGCCAAAAAGACTGTTTACTCTGAATGTAAAGGGAAAACATTGCAAAGTTGAAAGAGGTATTTCGGGTTCTGTAAATGCATTTTTTAAATCCACTTACAGACAAGGGTCTTTGGCACAGTTACAATCTTCTATTAAGCTTAGGAGACAGACAGACATTACCCACTGTCAACAAATGCAATCTCACATCACTGATGGAGTGAAAAGCTCCCTAGACAAACGTTAGCATAAAACCTTCTTGCAGTACTTAATTGCAGCCTTCAGAAATAAGAGAGATGAAGTTATCAGGATATCTGAACCATCACAGTGAATGAAGAGGGCTGTTTTCTTGTTCAAAATTGAAGGCTGAGAAGCGACCCAGCCAGGGAAGGAGACCCACACCGCTCTGGGCACACAGAGGCGCAGCTGAAACAACAGCACTTCCCCCTAAGGGCTGCCGTGTTTTCATCTGCAGGAGTCAGAAGAGATGTGGTCTAAGGGAAGAAAGATATGGTTGCCCAGCTGGCAGCTGCTGCCATCCTCTCTTAGTTAGCTTTTGGCAGATAATCCATGGCACTGAGCTGGAGCACCCGGCTTAGTGGTGTTTAGGCATTTCTACCACATCTGTTGTGATTTTCATGCCACGCCTGGAGTACCATCTACACAGCCAGGGAAAAGAGGTTTCCCCAACAAGCTGAAGTCAGATGAAGACAGTCCCATGCCTCCCTATCACTGGGCACCTTCCTTTTAACATGGTTCACTGGGGAGTATGGACAGAAATCCCCATGCAGTGAGCAGAAAACATTTTAAAATGCATGCATCAATGACAAAAAGAGCTATTTTCAGAATGCACTGCTGCCTGCCCCAGCTGGCTTGAACAGCCAGTGTGGAAGCCAAAGAATGGGAAGAACCCAGGACTCAGAGGCTGGTGCTGCCACTGGGTCTGGCACCACAGTCCCATCAAGAACTGTCTCAGAGACTGCTGCCTCTCAGTGTGGACTTGTGGAAAAAACAACTCTCCAGCAAAAGTCACATGAACTTTCATGTGGGAATGGCTGAGGGCAGAAGCAGACCAGTACAAAGTGCTGCAGTCCCCCATCCCTGGAGATGTTAAAGAAACAACTGGATGTAGTACATACTCCTGGGGTCTAGTTGACAAGGCAGTGTTCAGACAAAGGCTGAAGTCTTTTCTAACCAAAATGATTCTGTGATGGGACAAAGGGGCACCAAAGACTTTATGGTCCAACCACCACCTCCATCCACATGCTGACATGGTTCCCACTCCATTTAAAGAACATACATAAAATAAGTAAGTTCCTTTAATAACCTTAAATGTAAGGTGAAATCTCTCAGAATAGAAGAATTACATGTTTTTACTCATCCCTTTATTTACTTAATGAAGAAGACTTCAACTTCTGCTTTGAATCAAAGCGTTCCCTCACACACATTTAATTTCCTAAACAGATTATGCCTGCTGTGAGCTTAACCTACATGACATGTTTGGAAACTGCCATGACACCTTTCTAGGACAAAGTATAGCTGGTGAAAACAAACTATCTGCTTGAATAATTCTAACGTCTGGTTTGTCATCTCTGTAGATTAACTAACCATCTTAAACAAATAAGGAAACTTAGTCACTTTTTCCATTCAAGAAACGCACTTCTGCATCACAGATTTCTTTATTGCAAGTCTTGAAAAACAGAACTTAAAGTCTAAGGTCATAAAAGTTTGCTTTATGATATAGTCTTTTGAGGGTACCGGATTTACTCTCATCAACAGAATGCAAGCCATTATTACATCTTTCATTGCCTTTTTTATAGCCCTATCTCACATTTTAAGCTGCACATGAAGAAAACAATTTCCCAAAGGATTTCGTTCTCCTTTTAGATGAGGATCTCTGAAAATTGGTATCACTATTCCAAACACCAATCCCTACTCTTAAAATCCTAACGCAAATGACAAGCAGCAGTAATCAAAATCACTAAAGAAATCCCACTGGGTTTTTCCAGCGCATGACCTTGTTTCCATAATCAGAGTTCCAGTATCCCTTTTAGGGCTGCAGAGAATTTCATGACAAGCAGCACAAGCACCTCCTTCAAATTTTATATTCCCAAGGGCTGAAGAGGAACATGTAGGAAAAAAAGGCATGCTGTATGGTGTTGATCTATACTCTGCAAATATCCAGAGTCAACATAAATGCACATGCAATATAACCACTGATACAAGAACCAAAATATACCCACTCGCCTTTCTCTTTAATCGGAGCCACTTAAGTAACAGCGTTTCAGACACAAACTGAAAATGGTAGGCTTATTTGCAGGATAACAAGTAGATTTACTAGTGAGACAGAGACAGCTAAGGTGCTTTCAATACATAAATAAAAATTGAAATTACTTCTGGCAATTTTATTTTAATTTTTATTATTCAGAGGCACAGAAGTTAATTGTCTCTGTGCTACCACCAGCACATCAGAGCTTGCAGAAACTTTAACACAGAAAAGACTTCTGTTAATAGGTTCATCTTCCACATTTAAAATTAATTTGCTTTTCACACTATCAATCAAAGAGGCACCATTATTCTAGCTACCAAATCATTAATGATATTACTGAACTCACCAGATGAAATACAATTGACAATCATTTTCATACAAGTTTAGCTGCAGATTCACAAACACTGGCAAAGGAACTTCTGTAGCATGTTGATCAAACTTCAGCTGCTCCAAATGCATAAAAACTGCTTAAAGACAAGTTGCAAGGAGCTGGGGTACCTTTTAACATCTTCTATTGCTACAAATAAAAACTTTCTACTAAAACTAAGTAGGGATTGTAAGTCTATGAATAAGTAAATGTAAGAAATGGCAGTTCTAAAACTAGCCCAGAGAAAGTCTCTATGCATTACAGATGGTGGCACAAAGGTGAAATCCTGCTACCCAGCTGTTTGCAGTCCCCTCAGCTACTAGAAGCACACAAGACCAATCCATATTCCTGCACAGAGCAGGGAGTTCAGACAGCCTGAATCCCCCTCACACCTTTCCTTTCTGCTTTTGAAAATGGTTACATTTGCCAGATACTGAAAGGTGACCTACTCAATTTTCAACAGTCACATAAATAAATTAATTTAAAAATGGGTCACTCACATAAAATTCTATTTAACCACATGCTACCCTTTGGGGCAACATGCAAAAAACAATGGATGTGGCCCGAAAGGTGAACGAAGGACACATACAAGGAAACATTTTTTCTTCCCAACAGTATGAAATCTCGGATCTAGGACTCATATCCTTAAAAGACTACACATTTCCCTGAATTCAAAATAGCTCAGTAATTTCTCAGCATGACCTGCTTTTTTTCCAGTCCATAGAAACCCAGAGATTTGAAAATATATGGCTACTTTTTTTTTTAATGTAATGAACAAATTGCATTTCCAAATTGATTTTCTTGATGTCACTGCACAACATCAATCCTCCTCCCTTTTGCTCATATTTCTCTGCATAATGAAACATTCTTCTAAATATCAATGGCTAAAAAAAAATGCTTTTGGACAGAGATGTTGAAACAGAGCAATGCCAAGACAGGACTTTTAAAAAATCATCCAGCAAACAGAAAGCAACATGGAATTTCATTCTGGCTCAAATAAAAAACCCCCAACCTTCAAATAACTGGTCATCTGTTTCTGTGAAGGAGAAAAGCTCTGAAGATGTGAGCTCTGCTGGTGCCAGAGGAAGCCAGTGGCATACTCCATGTCTTGTACCCGCATTGACACAGCATTCCCAGCCAACTCACTTTTTATCTAAGCTGCCTTTGGAGAAACTAGACACCATGAAAACCTCAGTCATCCCATAACCTGGCACATCATCAAAGCCTCCTAACACACAATTACTGTGCTTCATGCCTTTGGACTTTTTTCCTTTGACTAAACAAACCCCCACAATGGAATAACAAACTTTCCAAGAGAAATTGTGTTTGACAGAAGATCAATGATGCAGAGGTGTTGGAAGGAAAAAAGCCAATGCTGTTTTGTGTACACCTCCAAGCTTATAAATGGCTTGCTCTTAAACCTAGATGCCCCTTCCCATCAGATCAGCATTTGATATTATTACTGAACTGGGAAGTCTGAGGTCGTCTTTAATCACATTAAGGAGCTTGCAATTTCTTACGCAATACAGTGACTTTATCATGCTGCCTGTAGTTATCCAGCCATTCCCCTAGTTTCTTGCCTTGTCTGCAGTAACACTCAGTGGAATCTGACTCACCATATCAACAACACAAGCTATGTATAAACATGCATAACCTAGCAAGCAAGCACCCAGCTGCTGCTTTAATGCATTAGCACATGTATAGTTATGCACATGCCTAAAAGCATGTGCATAAACCTCCATAAAGAAACAAATAAGCTCTTGTGAGTGAAAACTGTAAGCCTGCCCAGAAATCTGAATCCTGCTAGTCATCACTTTCAAGGCTCAAGCTAGCATGACAAAGCCTTTTCAAGTGAGGGTCTAAGTGAATCTGAAAGAGACACACTTTATATTCACCTCTCAGGATATCACAGATTTTTAAAGCAAGCTTTAAGGGAAGGGGAAGCCACAGATAATAACTGACTAGAGCATTAAAGAAATAAAATTCAATTCCTTTCAAGCTCCTGTCATCTAAGCTTGTCTGCATCTCCTTCTAATACCTTTAAACAACTGCTCTGTGAGCTACTAAACTAGGGGAGTCCGATGCCACACTGCTTGTCTCCTCTCAAACCTTTAACTCTGTATGTGGATCCTGTGCTACTTCACCTGTGGGCTTGGATCACTCCAGAGACACAGATGCTAGCAAGGCAGTTCCTTGCATCTAACTGACAGTATGTAAATTCTAAGTGTACTTCCCCAAGGCAGCTGAAGCCAATCACCTCTAAATGGTTACCTTCTCTGCTGACATACTCAGCACATCAGGAGGCAGACTGACTAGAAGGGCTCCTTTTCTGTGGATTGGCAGCCTGTCTCTGTCCTCCCACCTGCCCTCCACCCTTATCCCCATCTATATCAGTTAGCCAGAAACCAAAACATACAGATTCTTCAACTGAGGCATTTCAAGCATTCCAGAAACAAGTTCCTCTGTGCATATCCAAAGGGCATAGCATATACACCAGATGGTACACTGGTTGCTCTGCCTCCCTGCATGGAAGAAGGACTGAGTCCTTCCAGCAGTACCACAGAGGTGTCTCACCGTTCACTGCCTTGAGGCTCCCGCTAATGCCATCGCTGTGCTGCCGCTTCTGTGCGTTCTTGAACTCCTTCAGTGATAAATAAAGGACCTTCCGCACCACCCTCTCCTCTGACCAGGGAATCCCATCACTGTCATCCTAAAGGAGATGGAAACAGAAAGGAGACATTAGTTGCGTGCACCTGAAAGTAAACAAAAATCCAAACAAAACCAAATAAACCCCAAAGCCTAAGGCTACACAGATTATTTTTAATTCAGTGAAAGACAAAAAAAAAAAACGAAGAAAAACTGAAGAAGAATAGTATGTAAGAAAATGCGACCTGATCAGCTCTAACAGAGAACAGAAACATAACTATTATCAAATCAGAGCATTAGTCCATCTAATCCTTCATTCTGCAAACAGCAGTAGCCATGTACCAGGTGTTACGCAGAAGGTAAAACTTAATTGTTAAAATCCTTATAATGAATGCCTCACAGAGAAATTTATCACAGCCAGGAAGTGTTCTCCCAAGTAATTAAGAGGAGGGAAAAAAAACCCAACAAAACACTAAAATGAATTTTGTAGGAATTGAAGAGGCAAGTTCGGTGAACCAACTTCTCTTGTTGCCATTTTGGCCTTTGTGTCTCAGGTTATTTTTCTTTCTGGTTTTGTGTCTTGCATTAATTGAAGTGTAATAATGAAGTTGTATATTGATAACAATAAAGTTATTCTGAATTTATCTCAGCATAAAGCCAAGTGGAATTTGGCTCATGGGCCATATGTTTTCTATTTTATTTTTAGGAGGCAAATGCTAATTTAGCAAAAGGAATACCAGTCTACATCAAATTTAGTACTCACTTTAGTTAAAACATTAACTCCCTGGAAAAGCATTTCCCTAAAGCCTTTAGCATTCAAATAAATTAAATCAGCAAATTGATATAAATATATAAGTGACATAGGTAAGTCATCATATTTTCATACGCCTCGTAATTGTCTTGGGGTCTTTGGAAATTACTAGTGGAGCATTCTTGCCCTTTTCCTCAGGGGCTACATCATTGCCAAAGGAAAAGATAAACATTTCTAGGCAGACCTTAAATGGTAAGTGTACCACAGCGTACTGTCACTGTCACCTCACACTGAAAACTCCACAATCCCATCAGCAATCCCCACCAGGAGGCAGGAGAGCTTAAGACCATCTATGTGCCAAAGAAAAGACAGACACCGCCAACTTCCAAAAAAATAAGGATCGTTTAGGGTGACCAGAGATAGATTTTTCTTTGCTCCTCTAGTGATATACTGGAATTCAGCTGCTGAATTGTGATCAAAAACATTTCCATCCCTCACCCTCCCCCAAAAAAAATTCTAGGACAAATTACTTGGCATTGGTTAAAAAACAAAACAAAACAAAAAACCCCAACAACAAAAAAAAGCAACACAATGAGTGCAGTGAAAGCAGCCAGCATTTTGGCAGCAGGATGTGCATTTCGCACGAGGGACAAGCTACTACACTTTGAAGAAGGCTGAGCTATGCCCAGAGAGTTTTAGAGTACAGGAAGCTCTGGGCCAAGAAATCAAACTTTGTAACCCAACACCCACAGCAACCAAAAAAAAGACAAAAAAAAAATCTCTCGGCAAGCATTTTAAAAGGAGTAGTACATCCAGTTATTTTGTCAACAAAGGTTTACACAAACAACTCTGGCTTACCATTTTGCTGCCAACACAGCTTCAGCCCTAACCAGAAGCAACGCTAAACAGAGAGGGCTGCAGCCCAGTTTTAACAAAGCTTGGCCAAGGATGCCTTCATTTACATTCCCACCAACAAAGGCCCAATGGGACATCATGCGTTTAGGTTTCACAGGAACTACCTGAGTCCTTAAGGGAGTCAGGCTCAGTTAGGAAACAGTTATAGGCACTTCCAGCCCCTGTCCATGTTATGGACACAGGCCTATGGACACCACTCACTCCCTTCACTGGCATTTGTACTGGAAGCTGCACAAAAACACCCATCAGTTCCTGACCTCCCTGGCTCTTTTACCCCGGTAAAAATCCAGAAAAATAAAATAAAATAAAAAAAAATACCACCACCACCACCAAAAAACTCAAAAGAAATTAAATCCACTCTGTCACAGCATCTCACTGCAAGGAGCACAGGGCAGCATTCACTGCTTCAACAGTGACAGGGTGAAACCTGCCAATAGGACTGGTCTAGGACGGGTCTTTAAATTGGCATCTGCTGAGCACAGGAGCTGTGCCCTGGCACAGGCTGGCTACAGTCCCTCCTGTGGAGGGGAAGGCACCACTGCACACCAGCGGCCTCTGGTCTAGGCCACCTTCCTGTGAACCACCTGGAGTCATCTCCCTCTCGCCAGACAATGTGTGGGTCTCCCCAGGCAAAAGGATACCAAATTTTCTGGCAGCCAAGGCATCTCCTGGTACCAGCAACACGCAGGACATGTTCCCACCAGCCTGGGGGCTGCCTGGGCATTAGTGCCACCAGCCAAAAAAATGGGGGCCAGAAGGTGGGAACTAAGACCTCAGCACCCACCGAAGCAATTTCCCACCACACTCAATTGCTGGAGCTGTAAATCTCCAGATGAACCATACTGGCTTCATCTGCCCCATGCTGCCTCTAGAAATGCACATGGGGAGTCTCTCCCCACCAGCCCAGTTCTGTTCAGGCTGCAGCTCCTGACCTGCGTGCACTGCTCTGCTGTGGGCTTCCCCAGCACACACCACCAAGCTCGAAAAAAAGTCCTCAAGTTCTCCAACCCTGTGTGCTACCCAAGGTCAGCAAAATAAGGGGCTACGCTGCTGCCGACACCTGTATTCACATGGCTCCGTATTGCAGGAGCAATAAAAAGGTTTCACAATCGCCACGTGCATCTTCCCTGGAGCCTATGGCACAAAAGCAGCTGACTCAGAGCCCAGCTGAGCCACCGCTCCAGCTCCTGACACATTTAACCATAATTACATGGGTCACATCGCCTCTGCCTCGTCACACCAGTGGAGGGAAAGCTGTTGTGTGCTTGTGCACCGGCTCTGCACTCACACCACCACCAACTGCAAGAGTTATCTCACTTAGCAAAACATACACACGCCCAAAACTGTTTAGAAATATGGTCAAGTGAAAGGCTTGAGGAATTTAATCTATGTAAGTTCTCAACACCACCCCGCCGCTCCCACCCCCAATCCAAGCTCAAAGGGACTGACTCAATTGCTGCCTTTAAACATTTCCACGGGGAGTAGAGATTTGTTAATAGACGGCTCTCAAGGCTGGCAGAGAGGGGTATAACATCGTCCAACAGCTGGAACTCGATTCAGAAAAATGTAAGACAGAATTAAAGAACAATTTCTGCAACTGTGCAAGTAATTAGCCATTGAAACGACTTATGGGGAACTAATGGATTGTCCAATATTGACTCAGACCCAAAAAAGGACTGAATAACATCTTAAACTGTAGGTTCATCACCACAAGCCCACAACCTTCACTGCAGGTTAGCTGAGATGATTTCTGCCTCCCAATATGACAAGAAGATTATCTTATAAACTCAGAATAAAACTAACTGACGTAAACAACCAGGGAAACCCTGGGGCAGAATAAAGAAACACAACTGCATAATTTCCTATAAATTAAAATTTTAAAAAAAAAAAAAATCACATCACCTCCTTGATTATGCCATTCCAGGGAACCACACATTATACATTTATGTCTGAACTTCAGGGACCATAATACATGTCTAATCAATACATAACGATAATTATATATATATACACATATATATGTGTGTGTGTATATATATATTCACACACATCAATACATAATGTGTCTATATCTGCAAAGAAATCAAAATGTGCACCACCTGTACCTTTCACCATTCACTTTAGGTGCTTGTTCCCTGCAGTCCAGCTGCCTGGTGTGCACATCACCTGCACACAGCCTTCCTAAATTCCTATACTTCAAAAATTCTACTCAAATATTAATTTTTAAAAAGTAGAAGCAAGAGGCAGGCTTTACACCAACTCCTGGGCAGGTGAAACGTCATCCTGAAATCATGAGAGCTGCTGAGCTCCTTGGGCAGCAGCATGACTCAAGCTTCTCCCTTCATTCATTGCAGATACAGCATTCTTCAGCCTGGCCCAGCCTTGCCTTAAGCAAACAGGAGTCATAGTTCACAGGGTAAAACAAAGCTGTAACAAGGGAGAATGCATGCAGCACTCCATGTTATTTGCTTTAATTTTTATGTAAATACTTTTAGTGCTGCGCTTGTTTTATTTGAAAAGTCAGGACTTTGTAAGGTACAAAGATACTCATAAGCATGTGTGTGTTATGACTCAGTGAGGCTGGCATGCTTCCAGCTCTCTCTTTGGGTCTTTCCCAAGCACGCATCTCCTGACCTCATTCTTCATGCCAGGTTGCAAAAAAGCAAAACAACAAAAACACAAGCTCCCTCTTTTTTCTTTTTCCAGCACTGCATCCAACACTTGGTTAAAATCACTGTGGCACCCAATGCCCTAAATGAATATGCTTTCATGGTTCAACAGCCCCCAGAGAGTCTTTCCTGCAGATGTAAGAAGGTCATTTTGAAGCAATGGGAAAAATAAACCACAAGTTTCTACCCTTTCCTCAAGGATATTTTTGAAGGAGAGCTATTTCAAAGGGTGGTTTTTACTGCATTTATAGCAACATAAAAAAATATGCCTTTTGCATGAAAAACAGACAACACATTTTCATAGATCATACAAATTACTTTTCAGCTAAAGGACCAAGATGGAAATGTTTGTTTACTAGATTAAAACTTGCGACAGATTTTTGCCTTTTGGCTGTATATTATTAATGGAAAACAGTAATACCTGTTTTTCTCTAAAAGTCAGACCTAAGAGGAATTGGTGGAAAACCCAGATTCACTTTCAGAGGCTGACAGAGATCCTTCCATGCAGTCTTGGGCGAGTTTCTGCTGCTAACTGTGATTAGCCCTTACTAGCAATTACCTTACTCATTTACAAAGCCTGATTTCTCGGTAAGTGCATGGCACAGAGCGAACCTCATGAGGAAGGGCCAACTCTTACTGCTGTATGAATACACGTACTTCCCCTGCTGCTGCATTAGCAGAAGTCTCCATGGTATCACAAAGTTCCATCAGCCTCCTCAGCACCCCAAATGCACATTGCAGAGGGAAACCCCACTGCTGGCCCACCCTGTAACCTCCCTCTCTGATAACCTGCAGGACCCCCAGGAGGCTGCTCCACCACCAGCAGCAGCAGAAGCTCTCCTCGGCACATCTCCTAGCAATAGTTTGAACTTCCAGGGTAACAATTTGAAACCAGACTGTAATATATTCAACTGAAACTCCATAAATAAAGATTTTTGGCTCCTTCTGGCAGTTATCATGCTGCTTGGACTTCTTACAGCCAAGCAGAGCATGGTGCAAACTAGTTATACTCATATATATCCACAATAATATCCTTGTAGTCTTTCGCTTACTATCAAGGTCCCTCCACTCCTTTCTCTCAGAATAAAGTTCACACTTATTTAATAATAACCTTTTAATCAAGTTTAACTATCCAGAGAGGATGTAGCAGCTTCTCATTTAAAACAAACTGCTTATATTCAGTGAGAAAAAATAAAACCTCATGAATGGCTTAAGTTGATGAAGATTGATACAGCTTGGAGACTTTATAGTGGAGTGACTCATGCCTTCTGGAAAATGTAATCTGTTCTGTCTAGTTTAGGAAAATAGGTCATGTTTTAAAAATGTGCTAACTAACATGAAGAAAGGGGAAATTTCCTTTATTAATGGCTCTGTTTTAGCATTTAAGTTTATCTGGTAATTATAGCTACTTTATCCCCTCGTACTTCCAGAAAACTTCCCCAAAGAACTCACGTTACATTACAGCTCTCAACTTGAAAAACTAATGTTATCACGGCAAAGAAAAAGTGGAAGAAAACAAAAATCTCTCTCCTTCCTGCCTTAGCACTTCTACAGCTTTCATCCCCTGCAATCTCCTATTGGTCTGCACTCTTTCACTGCCTTCTGCTGTACCAAGGACTGCATTTCCTTCTCTCAGATGAATTCTGAAGAGCAGCACGGGAGAGAAATGCTCTGGTTTTTGGGTCACTAAAGGCCTTGGGCACTTTTAAGCCCAGTGAGCTTCAACCTGCTCTTGCAAAAATACATTATGGTAGACTAGTTACAACCAAATCCCCAAATACAAGTAATTTCCAGAACTGAGGCATAAAAATAGTTCTTAAATTTATCTTAGGCCTAATAATGAAATAATTAAGAACAGTTGGTTTGTGTATAAATTGTTTCTTTTACATAAACTGAAGGGGCCTTGATGATGTTTCTGCACCTCTAGAAAACTATTACTCAGTATGAAACTAGTGAAAGCTTACAAGCTGTCAACTGTTTCCCATACTGGTCCACCAAGATAAACACCCAAAAAAAAAGAGGCAAAGCCCAAACAAATCCAGAGTAAGGACAGGCTTAAGTTTTTTAATTTATCAACTTTCAGTACAACTTCAACTCAAACCATCTCACTGATAGCACTGACTCCACAGCTATGACTTTCTCAGGCCAGATTAGAAATCTAAACAATCATTTTGCACCCAAAACATCTGAGCTTTGGGACCTGACATGAACCGAGGGTGGCAGTGTGCTGGTAGAAAGAGGTATGGAGGTGTAAGCTAATTATTCAGACTGAGGGAGTGGTTTTGATAACCAGCTTAATTCACCTGGCACCACATTGGATGCACCTGCTCCAAATCCAATGCTAGCATTAGCTCGTACGTGCCTACTTGACCCGTTTGAGCACAAGAGTGAAAATCTCACCCCAAAACAAGAAAAATTATTGTCTTCATCCAGAACTGCTTCCTTATTCCCAACCACATGACCAAATGGTGACTGCTGCTGGGGCAGAGAAAAAAGTGTAATTGTCCCTTTGCACAGCAACTCACACTCGGAGGGATGCAAGCCCACCACAGCACTGAAACATGACAACCATGGTAAGGGAGGGAATCACAGATGGTATTCAGGAAATGAAAGCAACTCTGTTGTAATGTAACTACTGTGAACCCTAAATATCTCATTGTGTTCTAATGAACCCTACCCACTTTTTAAAAAATGGATTAGGTACTTCATAGAGAAGTGAAAGGGAAATATAAAGGGGTGGCAGGGTATCTGTTGCATGGTCAGGGCCTGCAATGATTCAGGTAGGTCACAGCCTGACAAGGTACAATTTTCTGTCTGGCCATCATTTGTAGACAATTTATGCCTGAGCAAAAGCTCTGACTTGATAACAGGTTCTTACCTGGTGCTCTCTTCAAATGAAGGGAAGACCTCCTAAAAAGTACATTGAATGATCTTTGAAAAGGTATGCTGTATACAAATACATCCCTCCCAGGCAGAAACCAAAATAATTTAAGCATAATTTCCTGTGCTGGTGAACTGGTCTAAATCTTTCTTTAAAGAAAAACAAACAAACCAACCTGATGGGTGATGTTTACACCACACATCTTCACTTCTCTGAAACACCATGAAATAATGTATATTTATCTTTGATTACATAGTACAAAAAAAAAAAATACAGCTGAAATTGGATTAGAAACTTCTGCTGAAAAACAATTTATTGCATAACACAACTCTGACAGCCTGGGTTTCTGGCCACCAACTGAGCCTTTATAAAAATCTGCTGGGCAGCTGCCAAATCAGCTCTTTGAGTCTTGGCATGTCCGACATCTGAGACAGTAGTCAAGGCAGCCACATGTCCCGTGCCATCCACAGCCCCGCGCCTTTACAGTTAAATGGTACCGTCAAAGAACAGAGAAGTATGAACCATTAAACACACAAAGGTAAAAAAATCTCTTGCAGCTGCAGATCTGACAACTCTGATCATGCTGGAGAAGACCAAGAGCCACAACAGGATTTCTTTTTTTTCATGATCTGGTATTAATTTGAACATAAAAGTAGCTTTAAAAAAAAGGGAGAAAGAGAAGCAAGAAAGGTAGCAAACTCCAAAAAAATGTCTATACACCTAGCTGAAAATCACTGCAATTTATAAATTTCACATTCCAAATATTTTTACTCTGCCTCCAGTCCTAATTAAAACTGTTCACCAAGTACACTTCAGATAGACACATAAAACCCTGTACGCAAAGAGTATTCAGCAGCTCAAAATAATTAAATTCAAATATATTCTTTATAATTAATTTCATTTTTATTCAGTTAGTGTTTTACAAAGGTGTTTGAGCTCTAGAATGCAGTCATATGAATACAGTCCAATAAAAAGCATTTTCTGCAGTTTAAATGTCTACTAATAAGACCTACAGATGTCTATGGCTAATCCAATCCTGCTGCATATTGCTAATTATATTAAGACTTTCTTCCACCCTCAACCAGAAAGACTGATCCTCAACTTGAAAAATACTAACCACTTTTGCATGCCAAAATAGTGTATAAGTAGTCGGGAAGAGAGAAAGATAAAACTGGTGTGTGATAAATTTGCCTTCAGTTATTTAGATGGGAATTTAAAGATATCTAATTTTTTGGTGCCTCACAGCATCTGAAAGGTTGGTCAGTGGTATCAACATTTTAGAGAAGGTAAAGACGTGTTTAGCATCTATGCTCACATGTACAACAGGAAGTCAGTGTTTATACCATTTCTTTCCTAGGACTGTGTTACCTGGATGCTAAAGCCTTGTCTATGACACAGGAAAAGATCTGCTCATCTATCTGCTTTCTAGGAGTATAGTACTCTGTGTGTGTGTGTGTCTGTGTGTGTCTGTAGCTGTAAGCAAAAATGTGCATCCGCAAACATAAAACATAGACTGCTCCCTCAGTGAAATAAGTACACCAGCCTAAAGCCTAATAGTTTACATACACTGTTTAATACAGCGTTGCCCACCAGGAACTTGATACCTTCTAGGCTTGAGGCTGCAAGTGAAGGACCCCTTGAAAATGTGGGAAGGACGCCATATCCCTGCTGGATGACCCTGTACTCATCCCCTTTTAAACCTTTCCAGTATGAATGGGTTTCACTGGTTTAAAAGAACCAAAGAGGAAATTTTGGCTCACCTGACTCATTTTGAAGGCACTGTAGCAGCTCATGCCTACATGAGTAGCTCCACCACCAAACCAAAGCCCTGCAAGAGGACCACGGCCAGCAGTGAAGAACGTGGCATTGCCAAAGCTGGGCTGTAGCAAACTCCCCACCAAGTAACTTGCACTGTGATGGACTTGCAAGTTTGCATAAATGTGACCCAAAGCAGGTCTGAGTGATGCAAGGAGTCCCTTGTCTTAGCTTGGAAATGTTTAACTTGATTTCTTCCCCTTTCATGTCAGTCTACAGGATGTCTGTATTTCAGGCAATCATCAGGTTTAAAACCAGATTTAAAGGGGAAAAAAACCCAAACTTGGTCAATCTTTTAACCCAGGGAGGGGTCATGACAGTCAAATATGCTAAACCGACTGCTGGGAAGCCTTAGGATACTGGTGCCTGAATCAAATTTCCTGAGCCTTATGGGGAACCAAATCAGTTGAATTGACACAGGCTCCTGGGATGGACACACCGATATTGTACTAAAGTGCGACGTTGATTTTACTTGATGTACTCAAGTAAAATTTCTTGTACCCAAAAAGGGAGATCTCTATTAGAATAATTTTGTCCTTCTTCATGTTCTCAACTGGAAGACTATCCTTCAAAGCTAGGAGGGAAGTATCGAAGCTGGGAGATGTAAATTAAACCTATACTCTTTGCTTCTAAGCCAATTAAAGGACATGTATGAGGAGACTCTAAAGCTACTCTAAACATATTTTCAGGTCAGTGAAGTTACATCAGTAAATTTTCTGCACACAGATAAGCTATACAAGCAGTGGTCACCTACACTCTAAGGCTTTCCAAAGCTCGCTCTTCAGAATTAAATACATCTGGCTTCCAAAGTATAACCCAGCAAACCAGTCACGAATTTCAGACTGAGCAACACCAAAGTGCTGCTTTGCCACTCGCAAGTTCCATGAGACCTGTTTGGGTTGGCATTCAATCCCCTCATCCCTCCTCCACTCCCTGATCAATGGCAACAGTCAAACTTTACTGGAGATATTAGAAGTACATCAAAGACAACCATTAAGCTTTTAAGTGCACTAATTGACATTTTAGCACTTACAAATCCATCTATGTGTTCTATCACTCAATTTAAAAGACTTGATACCCCGCCTGCAAAGAGTTCCCTGTGTTTTTAGAGGGTAGAGGCGGATTTTCAAAGCAATTTCTTTTCCCTCAGAGAGGATTTTAGAGAATTCAAATTACAAATATAATGCACTTCAAAAAGTAACACATTTCACAAATTTAAGAGCTCTTCCATAAAAGCTGTAAATGGCATCACAGCTATAATCACAGGCTTCTAAGCTCCAATGAATTCTGCAGCTGTTGCAGCACGTTGAAGCCAAATCATTGTTACCTTCTCACCACCACAACTGAAAACCCCAACTATGATATTACTAACTGCATGGTGCTACATGAAAAAGAAGAGGGGGGGAAAGAAACCCCTGCGTGATTTTGCAGCTTCTTTCTTCCTTCACAAAGCCAGCAAAAAACAGATGCTAAAACCATGAGGAACTGCTTTAGGTTTTCCTACAATGACTATCCTACAACATCCAGGGAAGCATTTCAGAACAATTGTCCCCATGGATGCTGTAACATCAGAGGATACAGCAATCCCCTCCCCAGGTATGGCGACTTACAACAGACAAGCCGCTACCCAGGGCCAAGCCCAGCCTCTGATTACAGAAGAGCATCTCAATGACAGCAGGTCTGGACCCTTCTTCTATTACTGTCACATACCAACATGTTCACCTTCTGTTCTGTTAGAGAAATTCTCATTCAGTCCCAATATTTAAGGCAACAAGAAAGATCAAATTAAATTCCCAGGGTTTTAAGCCGTTCAGTTCATTGCTAGATCTATTTTAGGGTCTGAGGCTGCCAGCCACCCCCACAGAATCTGCGCGCTAAACAAGGCTTTTGACAGGCTTGTTTATACCTTCTGCAGCAATCAAAGGCAAAACATTACAAATCAAAGAACCAGGAGACAAATACAGTACTGTGCATACGAGAAACCTCAAAAAGCTAGCCAGCAGCAAACCTGCTGCTCAGCGAGCCCCGCGGAGCAATACGAGATAACACAGGAAAACAGAAATGGATAGTTAAGTAAGAACAGGCTTGTGCTGTACGTATGCAAACATCTGCAGGCAGGACCTCTGAAGCACACATCCATCAAAAGAAGCGGATGCAGAATCACAAGAAAAAGAGTAGGGGAAAAAGTATTCATTTTCTCTAAAAGTACCATGGAGAAAAGCCATAATTTAAGAATTCCAGTTTAAAGACTGCAGGGGACTTTACATTTTTACTGGTACCAGAAAAACAACAAAGAAAAGAAGCAGGCATGGACAATGTACATACAGTATTTCTGTGGCTGGGATTTAAAAGGAAATGGCAAAGGCTGCATTTTGGGGCCTTACACCACACAAGGCAGTTGTCTCCAATCCACATCCTTCCTTAGAGAAAGCAAAATCTCATTTTCCATTCAATTCTTCCCTCTGTGGAACATGTGACATGGATGGAGTCCATTCTACTCAGCAACACACTCACTATGAACTGTACAGGCCATACTTCAACACACCTGCCGCATCAAGGAAGCGTGTAAGATGTATGTTAAAATTACACCCAGAAGAAATTCAGCAGTACACCTTTGCTACTGTGTTCCTTTAAAACTTTCACCTCTTAAACTGCAAGTTCAATGCCAGATTATAAACATCGTAAAAGCTCATAAAATCCAATCATAAACCTGCCAGCTCATTTCAAGATTATTTGCTCTTAGCCTTGCAAAAACATCATAAGCAGTACAAGAATTGCATCATTTCTCTGCAAACTCTCCAACCCGTCATCTGCATCATGCTACGGGATGAACAAGTATTACAGCCTTACCTCAGAGAAAGACCTTTGCAGGTGATTTTCACAAACCATCCACAGCAACATCCCAACATCAGCTTCTGAAGAAATCACCTGCTACTTCACCTTTCTCTTGCATAATCTAGCTTTCAGTGTTACCACCACAACTGATCCAGACATGAAAACCTTCTGCAACTGGAGCAGGCGTAAATACAAAGCTGAGATTTTGGGACAACTCTGTAGGGCTCCATGGAGCAATGCCTACCTCCAGCCCCCCCAAAGACTGAGCCAGACACAACTGCAGCTGCCCAGGGAGTGGGCAGAAGCACCGGCTGATATACATCTCCCCACACATCATCAGCATCAGGTGCTGGTTGTTTGCATTAGCCTGCTGTAGGAGAAGAGGGGGCACTTCATTATGTGGGCTGGATTTCCTGCATGACCAGCCATATCATTTCAACCCTCCCATGGGAAAAGACTGTAGGCTTGATGGAAACTGTCTGCTGCTGTGGAAAATAGTTTAGGGATAGTTTTAATGGAATGAAATTGTCATAGGGGTCTACACAGAGCAAGGCTTATCAAAAACAGGTTTCTGCCAAAACATTGCAGGAACTGGCTCAATTCTAGCTAGCAATACCGCAGTGATGGCTACAAAGGCCATTTGAAATCAACTCTGTGATTTAACTGTACCCACAGTACCAACAATAAAACTCAACCCAAACTTCACACTTATAAGCACACAACAAACCACTTTGGTTTTCAGCTTTGCTCTGGGCTTGCAGAAGGCAAAACAGGGTAGCCAGAAGAGGGAAGGAAAACCATGAAGACTGGATTAGAGCAGCCCTATATTTTTAGGTGTGGATCAGCTCTTGCAGACTCTTGGAAAATGAGGTGGCAACAGAGAATCATCCAGGCAAGTTTAGGAGCTGTGCTTCTATTTATTTTAATTTGCAGTCTGTTGAGTCTACTGTTTTGTTAGCTCACGCAAGAGTAATGGTGGAACTGGAGGCTGAATGCAATTATAGACTAGGCAAAGCAGATATATGCAACCAAAGAGGGAAACTCCTTGGCTACCAGCCTCTGCTCCCATAAAACAAGCAGACCAGCACCATTCCTCTGACACTGTGAGCAGGCAAAAGATTAACCACCTGTAACTTCAGCCCACTGCAATTCCTTATCAAAAGGCCATGACAGATACAAGGAGGAGACACAGAGTAATGATGATTACACTGCATGTTGTGGACAGGCCCAAATTCGGTAGCTCAATTTTCCTACTGGAGCAGTCTCAGACGCATTGGGCACGTGATCACATCCAGTCATATTACGTGAATGCAACACTCTTTGAGAGCAGCAGCTCCAACAGGATGCAGGGATGGAGCTATATGTGCCTTGGGAGAGCAGATCTTGCTGAATCCAAATTAAAATTAAAAAAAATAAAGTGTAGCTTGTTCAAATGCCTTTGCATCGCTGGGTGACCTATTCCTCCCCGTGACTCCTGCATCCTAGCCATTGCAAGTTGCTGCATACAGATGTAGCAGCAATGGTACGGCTTAATCAGTCAATGTTTTCACAACACATATTTCAAATATTAAGCACTTATTGAAGACTTAGAAGTTACTGTGTAAATATTTGTATTATATTATACTGCTAACGCTTCCTCACCAACTGTGGAATTTTAAATCTATCTCGTCTGATAAAGCTTTATTTACATATCACACTGCTCTCGATACTCAACAAAGTGAACTGACTAAATTTACACCAACTCCATTGAAGGAGTACTTGTCAGGAAAGAGCAATTCAATGATTTTCTGTCTCTGTTGTGTGACCAAATTAAACCATAGGCAGTCACATGGCTTGTTTTGGGTTGACGTCAACTGTTTTCACTAGGCAACAATGCTCCCAGGGAAAGCACTGCACAAACGCACCTTACTCTTAAAATCCGATGCAACCAGCACAGTCTACACTGACAGCTATATACTCCCAACACAGAGTCTTTGCTCAAAACCTGGGAATCTGCTGGTGCCCACCGACCTTACATCCACAGCACTGCTGCAGACACTTTAGCCCTCTAAGGCGCTCCCACGATTCTACAATGTCCTCAGGCTCCCAAACAGTCCGGATGGGGAGAAGCAGGATTTCAGCCACCAGTCACACCTGGAGGCAAGTAGATTTTGTCACTTATTTGTTCGGGTCAGATTATCACCTCCTACTATTTTACCAGAGGGGAGGCCATGAGAAGCTGCTAACACTCAGACAAGCAGTTAATACTTGGCAAAACATGATCAACACGCAACTAACAGCAAATGCAAACACCATTATTAGTCCCAAAGTACCTCATGTGGAAGAAATAACAGCCACCAAAATGTGGTGAAGTTTTCTTCTATTCCTGAAAAAGATGACAGATTTAAATGGCCTGGCTTTCCACTCAAGCTTTAGGAAATACTGTGCGAACTCCTTATCCTGTCCCTCCCTTTCTCCCCTACAAAAAAAAACCCCTAAAAAGCAAAAGAAAATTTATGGGACTTCATATCCACTCCGACAGTTGATATCAAGTTGATCATCATATCATCTTTGAAAAACCTGAGTGTCTAAAGCATTCACAGTATTGAAGAAAAACCTGTAGTAGTATAATAATTTGTTTGGTCACTGAATCCAACTTGCAGATTTATTCTTTATTTTACACACTGAAGGAAAATTTACTCTCTGATGAACTTAGCTAAACTTGCACAATCATATGTTGAAAAAGAAAAAAATTTGAGTTGAAGTTGCATGCTACCTTTCAAGAGCTCTGCCAGCTGGAAATATGCCATCAATTGTCTGTTCCCTACGTGACTTGAAAGCAGAGGAGTCTGCTTAATAGAAATTCACTCAATTTCACCTTGTTTACTTCAGGTTTAAGAAAATGGCCAGGAAGAAGATAGGTTAAATATTTTTCCTTTTACGAATATTCTCCTGTCTTTCTTAGTAACAAGTTTTTAGTTTCAGACCAAATTTATGACATTTCTAATCTAAAGTGTTATGGAAATTGGAAGAACAAAGTAGAAAAGGATATATTACAAGAATTTTCCTTAGTTCCAAAATCTGAACATACTAAGAAAAAATAAGTACCAAAAGCATTCTGTATGTACTACCACCAAGCCATGCATTCAGCCACTACATGTGAATTTCTGGTCTGGAAAAACATGCTCTGCTTCCACAGAAAGTCAAAGGCACATATAAACCAATAGTGGAAAGCAACATTTTCTTGTAAGCCAGTTCATCCAAGAAAACCAAAATTCAGTATATGTCACTTTCACAGAAGCCTTTACCCTACCTTTTGCTATGCACAGGAAAGGACAGACAGACTTGCACACAGAGAAGTACATGACACGTGTTGCCCATGAGCTGCTGTGTGTCAAGCCTCAGCCAACAGAACTGAAGCTCTCTGTCGCTCACAGCCCCCTGAGAGTGGGCCAATTCTCTTGCCCCAGCCCACTACAGATAAATAAACAAGGAGCACATTGTACACAGACATCTATCTTTTTTTTTTCTACCTTACCAGTCAAGAAACGCTACTAATACAACAATTACCTAACCATATAAATCTGAGGTTAATAAAAAGACCATGCTTTGAGTGACAATACAGAACTACCACCACAGAACTAACTCTTTTTTCCCTACAAATAAGTGTTATTATTCTGAAATTGAACCCTGAGTGGTGAACTAATAGCTTTCTTTCTTAGATGCTTCAATACATTAAGTGTTTTG